>NC_056746.1:746107471-746127471 GCF_019279795.1 Protopterus annectens | reverse complement strand
AGGGCAAGCAGCAGATGTTAGTTCTTGTGGGGAGGAAGAAAATCAGCCTGCAGCAGGGTTAATACTTCCTGGAGGAAGGTGTGTGTTACATGCAACACTGTGGGCCACAGATTTGTGCCTAAATTTTGCCAAGCTATGTTTGCATGGCAGCCTTCATGAACCACCATGATTAATAATATGCATGCCCACTGGGGAAGTAGTAAGCTGCCACATCAACTTCTAGGAAAGGCTTTAGCCCCAAAAAAAGGAAATTCTGTTTTGGCTGCCTGGATGACTGCTGGAATAGACTGCCCATACATGTCAAGCACAGCACCTCCTTGGCCCTCTTCAAAAGGAACCCTGATTGGATGGGAGATGGGAAATTCACCCCAGGGCTCACGTCAGTCGCCCTGCTAGACAGGGGTCCAGGGAAGTAAATATTGTGGAAAGAAATATCCAGGAAATTGTTATGGCTAGGCTTGTATAAACCCTAGGGCTGAAAGCCTAGTACCAACCTATGAACCATAAACTCTAGCACTAATGAAAGGAAACTACTGGGTAGTAATGGCAGTTACTAGATGGTCAAGCAATCACAGGATACAAAAAAAATACAGGAAAAACTCAGAGGTAATGAAAGATCAGAAATAATAATGATGAAAAGGATGAAGAGGGCTAATCTTATTTTTTGAAAGTGTACATAATCAGGCACCTGCTGCACATTAAATTAAGGTTATTGTTTTGAACAGAATATTTTTTACTGTTTTGAATGTGCTTAATATTTTCTTTTTGTTTCTCTAACAATAGTGACAGAAGAGGAGAAAAACGATGGTTAAATTGTGGTAGCAAAGGTTTAGAGACCGTGGAGGATGATTACACTGGCATGCATTTATATTCCACCTAAATCTACTGTTAGGGAGTTTAGGAGAATTTGGGGAGAAATATTAATCTTTCAGCCGGGAATAAGGGAGAGTATTGAAATGTGATTTGCAAGACAGGATGCATTGGGGGACCTAAAAGGGAAAATTGAACAAAAGGTAGATTTCTAAAAAAATGTGATACTTGATAAGGGGAGATGTGAATTCAGTAGCAGGGACTTTAATACAATGCAATTATTTCCTAGGCCATAATGCAGCCAGACTGGATAGAAATTATAGGAGTACATGTACTTAATTAAAAGCTCTGACACCCATCCAATAGCTATATTAGATCACGTCAACGTTAACAGTTTAAATGGAAAACAAACCTTACTTTGCAATAGATATCGAGGGGGATAAAATAAAAATGAATTTTAAAAGTATGGTAACATAAGACAGAAAACATAGGGAAAGTACAAGGAATTATTTAGAGGGGTTGACAAAGGTTTTAAGTAAATCATAAGGGGAATTTTACAGAAAAGGAAAGTGCAGTTGTATGCATTGCACTTGCCCATAACAGTAGATGTTAGAATTCCTCACTGCCACATTAGCCTTTAGGCTATATGGGTTGCGTCTTACCCAAAACACAGCAACCATTCATCCTCCAAATAGCTCTGGATCCCCTCTAACGCTTCCACTCTTGACTGCTGACTGGTCAGCCCTAAGGATGGGCAATCAGAGTGGAAAATTTTCAGGTCCATCTTGCCCAATAGTTAAGAGGTAGTACACTCATCCTGAACTAAAAAAATAACCCTATATGCCACTGAGGGGATAGTGGGTGGGTGCGGCTACTACAGTAGTGAAGAATTTGAAAATCTACTGTTACAGTGTAACACTGAACAATAAAATGAAACTGGCCTTGAAGGCATTGGCAAAGGTACCAGGAAAAAGCAGTAAAGTTTTATTTGCAGTCATACTGTTTTGACTCTGGGTTTTTTTCACCCAATTTAATGTTACAGGTAAGTGCAACTTAGACAATTGTACTATGTTATTCTCACTGCTGCTGTAGTTTTTAGGCTATATGGGTTGATTACCAAAAGTCTATCCAACCTGGATAAAGAAAGGACAGGAATCAGAACCCCAAGAATTATGGTTCTAGCAAAGCCAGTCCTGGAGCTAGACATACAGCTATGTACAGAGGATCATGCAGCTGTCTCCATTCAAAGAAGACAATGTCTGTGAACAGTGCTTATTAATACTATCTGAAAAGTACAGTTGTGTACACTTACCATAAATGTAGATGTTACAGTGTATTCACTGTTGCAGTCATTACATTTGGGTAATCTGCAGGCAGGCTGCACTCAGTCAGCCTGATTAACAAAGTCTTGGGTCCTGTGTCGGTTGCTGTCCTTTCTTCCATGACATCAGGTCGTCAGGGGTATAAAACTTGCAGCAGACGCCATTACATCAGTTTTTTTGCCCCAGATGTCAGGTGCCCCACCAAATGGGGAGCAAATAAAATTAAAAAACACAAAAAACGTACCTCCAATCCCAAAAGCAAATACATCAGAAGGGCTTTTAAGCATAGTGAAAGGAAGTAGAGATAAAGCCAAAGAAAAATAGGGGGCTGGAGGGAGGGTAACCAGGACTGCAACAGTGAATATACTTGAACATCTACATTTATGGTAAGTGTACACAACTGGACTATGTTCTTTGTGTTTCACTGTTGCAGTAATTACATTTGGGTAGATTCCCAAAGCAATGCTTGGGTGGATGGAATTATACAGCATTAGTACCAGCTATTAGGCCCTGCAGGACAGCAGTGGCAAAGCCAGCTCTGGATTTAGAGAGGTAAATGGTAATGTTTGGTGTGAACGCATGAACCGAGCTCCAGGTAGCAGCTTCTAGAATGTCCCTGGTAGGAACACCTCTGAGAAAGGCTGCAGAAGTAGATGCAGCCCTGGTGGAATGTGATCTCATCCCCTGGGGGATAGTTTTTCCATGGTGCATATAGCAGAAAAGAAAACAATGGCTTATCCATTTGGAAATGGTTTGCTTTGAAATAGCCTTTCCCTCTGCCCCTGCAGTAAATGCCACCAGCAGTTCAGATTTTCTTTGAGATTTTGTTCTGCTTAAGTAAAATCTAAAGTTATCTGTGTACATCCAATGAACGCAGAATCCGCTCCCCCTTGTTCTGTGGATTGGGAAAGAAGGTTGGCAAATGAATGGTCTGATTGAGAGCCACACTGGATACCACCTTAGGCATGAAGGATAGATTGGTCCAGAGAGATGCCCTGTCCGCATGAAAACTGATGAAAGGCTCCACTGCCATAAGAGCCTGTAATTCTGAAATCCTTCTAGCTGAGGTGACTGCTAAAAGGAAAGCTGTTTTCCAGGAGAGAAATTTTAAGTCTGCAGTTGCAGTTGACTCTAAAGGAAGAGTGAGCTTTTCCAATCCAAAATTGAGGTCCCAGGCAGGGGTTGGAGCTCTCCTGGATGATCTTAAGTTTTTGGCCCCTCTGAGATACTGTTTCAGCAAAGGATGACAGAAGAGAGGAGGTTCTGTGTTGTAATGAGCTGAAATGGGTGAGGCATGGATTGTTATGGAAGAAAAATACAGGCCCTTGTGAAGCATCTCAGTTAAGTATTGTAAAATCTGAGGAATGTTGGGCACTGCTGTGCTTATACCTTGAGACTGATTCCCTGCACAGAATCTTTTCCATTTGTCAGCATAAAATTTTCTAGTACTACGTCTTCTCGCCTCCAAAATGACATCCATCACAGGTTTGCTGAGGGATGCTAAGGGTGAATTTAGGTGATTAGCCACGCTGCAAGATTCAAAGCTTGGAGCAGAGTGTGCAGAATTTGGTTGATCTACTGAGACGGTAAGTAAGGTGTCTGAGGCAGATGCCACGGTGGAAGGTGTGACATTGCGCAGGAGTGGGTACCAGTGTTGGCGAGGCCAGTCTGGAGCAATCAAAATCATTTTTGGTTTGTCCTGTTTGACTTTTAGTAGAAGTTTGGAGAGCAGAGGCAAAGGAGGAAAGGCATAGACTGATAGGTTTTTCCAGCTAAAGGATAGAGTATCCACTTTCCAGGCTTTTTTTGTGATGAGTTCTTGTGCATAACTTGTCCAACTGATAGATCGCTTTGCCTCACCCCAGAACTATGTCTGGGCTGCCCCATTTGCATGTCAACATGTTGAAAATCCGTGGTTCGTTTCAATTCGTGTGGGTCTGAGATTTCTGCTTAGTTCATCGGCCAGAGTATTCAGCTTTCCTGGCAGAAATTGAGCTTGTAGTTGTACTTGACAGGTAAAGACAGTGTTCCACAATGCCATGTCTAGTCTGCAAAGGGGGTAGGAGTGTGTACCCCCCCCTGCTTGTTTATGTACCACATAACCATGGTGTTGTCTATCATTAATTGTCCTGGAAGAAGATAGTCCTTGAAGGCTGTCAGAACATTCTGTACAGCTAGCATTTCTTTTTGACTGATATAAAGGTGCATTTTATTTGGGCTCCATTTGCCCTGAATGCACTTCCCTGCCAGATGCGCCCCTCAAGCATAGTCTGATGTGTCTGTAGTTAGGGTTTGGGCGGCGTGATTGGCAGTCCCTTGTTTTGGTGGCAGGCCTCTGCCCACCATAGGAACTCTAGTCGCAGGCAAGGTAGGATAGGAATCATTGTTTCCAGACAGTGACAATGCTGACTCCATAGACTTTTTAAGTACCATTGAAGTTTCCTCATATGCACTCTTGCATATGGAAGTAGAAGAATACAAGAGGCCATGAACCCCATGGCTTGCAGTATTTGCCTTGCAGAAAGCAGGGTTTTTGTGGCCACCTGTTTGAAGTCAACAAATGAATTTGCTTCTGTGGCGCAAGGAAACCCATCTGAGCAGTTGTACTCAAGCTTGCACCCAGGAATGCCATTTTTTGAGAGGGTACCAGTTGTGATTTCTTTTCGTTTATAGTGTACTCTAGACAAGTTAGAACCCTTTTTACAAACGCCAGATGGTTTAGAAGAGTGTCCTTGTTTCCTGTCTGAATTAGACAATTGTCCAGGTAGGGATATATTTGAATATTTCTTTGTCTGCAAAATGCAATTACTGGAGCAAGGCACTTTGTAAAGAACCTGGGCGCAGTAGATAAGCCAAAGGGCAGTGCAGAGAACTGGTAATGCAAGTAGCCTGCTTTGAAGCGGAGGTATCTTCTGCAAGACTCCCTAATTGGGATATGCAGGTAAGCCTCTTAAATCTAGAGTTGCCAACCAGGCATCTTTGCCTAGCATAGGAAGTAACTGGTTAAAAGTCAGCATCTTGAATTTTGGAATGTCTAGGAAGGTGTTTAGAGTAGAAAAGTCCAGGACTGGATGCCATGATTTGTCTTTTCTGGGTACCAGGAAAAGTCTTTAATAGAAACATTGTCCCTTTTCCTCTTTGGTACTGGTTGAATAGCTCCCATAGTCATGAGGGAAAGTACTTGTTTCTGGGCCTCTGCCCACTGATTTGGGGGCAGGTCTGGCCATCCATTTGGAATTGGCAACGTGCGGAAATGAAATCTGTATCCTTGGGATACTATATTTAAAACCCAATTGTCCTGGGTTATAAGTTGCCAGTTTTTTGCATGAAGAGCCAGTTTTCCCCCAAAGGGACAGCTAAAAGGTAAGTGATTGGTAAGTGTAAAGGGAAGTCAATGAGACTTGTTTCCAGATTTGGAAGAGGAGGTACCCCATTGTTTTGTTCTGAAAGTCCCTTGCGACTGAAACCTGGAGTCTTTGGAATGTCTGTGTTTGGCTTGATTGGCTCTGGAAGAGAACTGGAAAGGACCAGTTCTTAGCAGGCCAGTGCCTACTAAATCTTGGAGGTTGCACCTTAAGAAATCTTTCACAGTTTGCATAGATTTAGCTTTATCTTGCATCTTTTTTAAAACTTCTTCAGCCTTATTACCAACGAGACGGTCCTGTTGTAAAGGAGCATCCAACAATTTTACTTTAACATGATCAGGCAGATTTTTTCTGAGCCAAGCATGCCTTCTTAGCACAGATCCAGTTACAGCAGCCCTGCAAGAGGCCTCCAAAGAATCAAAACCACATTGCAAAGTATGTTTTCCAACTTGTTCAGCTGACTGCAATAAATCCTGTAAATCTTGGTTTTCCACACAGTCAGAAATTATCATTTTCTGTTTAAGCAGTCCCAAGATATGCTGTTGATATTTAAGCATATGAAATTGACAGTTTAAAGCTCTGATTACCAAGGTTGCAGAAGTGTAAACCTTCTTACCCCATCTATCCAGCGCCCTGGAATCTCTATCAGAAGGGGTAGAATTTTTAGCAGTAGAGGCCATAATGCCTTTGGGACACTGAGAAATGGTTTCAGGATCAACAATAGGATTTTTGAACAGGAATTTGTGGGAGTCAGGAACCCTGTAATATCTGTCTGGCTTACAAGGAGCAGGAGGCAGAGAGTCAGGAGCCATACTAGATTCTGAGAAAACATCAACAATGTCTAGAACAGGAGGTATAGCCAAAGGCCTATGCTGAGGAAGAAGAAGAAAATCCCTAAGTCTCTCTTTAGATTCCCTAAAGGTATGTAAAGTTTCCCCAAAAGAAAAATCCTGGGGGGGGGGAGCAGAAGGAATGGAATCTTCTGAATCAGAGTCCTCATAAGTAGGTACAGACAAATCCTGTTCATTAGAAAAGTCAGAAGAAATAAAATCCTGGTCAGAAGCTTCATAATCAATGTCTTGCCTAGGACTCTTAGGAGGGGGTTGGCTACCCCTGATCAGAGTAATTAAATGTTCAGCCATTTTGATCATTTGTTTTTTAGGCATAGAGGCCTGCACATGTGGCCCAGGCGTCAGCTGTTTAGACACAGATTTAGATTTTGGCCTTAGTTTTGAAGATGGCATCGGTCTAATATATAAATCTGTAGGCCTGAAAACACCCTCAGAAGCCAGTGCCTGCACAGCAGCTCCAGACCCATCCAAGGTAGAGACATCTGCAGGTTCCATAATTGAAACATCTCGCAGCATACCGGACTCTGAATGGGTCTCAGAGGCCTGCGAATCAGAAGTAGCAGGCATCAGCGGCTGAGAAAGCACCTCTAGTACTGGCGAAGTGGCAAATGGCTTAGGAGAAGTAGTCAGCTTTGGACCTCAAAGGCCTTTTTTTGTGTGTTTTTTAGGTATTCCGGTAGTCTGATTGCTAACCAACGACATTTCTGGATAATTAAAGTGTGAGCCAAAATATTTAGAGACAAAAATATACCGTTGTTTAATAGTGTGTTGATTAAATTTAGCACAAAACTGACAGCAAGGTAGCAGGGTCTAGGCAAGGAATACAGTACAAATGAAAATCCTTATGAGGTATTTGCTTCCCACAAGAAATGCAATTAACTTACTGACATCGGTAAGGAGCAAGAAAGTTTCCCCAAAGGGGTACTTATCTTTTTAGTAGAAGACTTCGGTTCTGAAACTCAAAAACAAAAATTTCAGGAGTCGGCTGACCGGCACTTGCGAACTGTTTCTGCTTCGGGCACTGTGCAGCAAGAAAGACTGATGTAATGGCATCAACTGCATGTTTTATACACCTAACGACCTGACGTCATGGAAGAAGGGACAGCAACCAACGCAGGACCCAAGAATTTGTTAATCAGGCTGACTGAGGGCAACCTGCCAGCAGACTACCCAAATGTAATAACTGCAACAGTGAAACACGAAGAACACCTGGTTTACCATGGTGTGTTTAACAAAAGGTAACAGAGAAGGGTAACCAACTGGAAATAGTCTGGCTCACACTGACCTTTCTTCATCCTAACAAAGAAATAAAAAATTGATTGGCTTTTCTAAAGGACTTGGTAATATCAAGTTGGTACCCTAGTTGCATAAGCATGCCCATATGATATCCTCCCCATGCATCTAAGGATTAGAATAGGGCACAGGGAAACTGACAGCCTGATTCAGAGAGACTCAGGAATAACTTTGGCCATTAACAAAGGATTTTTCTTTCAAATACCCTATCCCAAGCAAATTCCATATGGGGCTTACCCACCAAGAGAGCTTGCAACTCAGATACAGACTTTGCAGATGTCAGAGCAAACACAGTATTACATGTAAAGAATGATAAATGCCCTGTTATGCAGGTTCAAGCAGAAATGTGGTCTTTTTCAGAAGCCTGTGTTAACTGCCCATGGCCAGTTCCATAACAGTGATAAATACTGTCTGGACCAAAAGGGGTCACCTCCAAACATTCTTTGGAGTGTCATTATGAATTTTCAAAATTACCCTGAATATCAGTGTAAAGGGTGGAATGCATAATTTTTTCATTCCTTTCTTGGGAATATTTCTTTTTATCTATTGTCTGTTTTGAACGGATGCCAACAATTCTTTTGTGGTGTTCCACAGAACTGGATCGGTACCTGGAAGGCCCCTTATTTAAACTGTATTCAAGAGGGTCTGACCTGGTTATGTTCAGTTTTTCTGTCACTACGTAGTACTCAGAGCAATATCCTAAGGGGTTATGATATGCTGAGCAGCTAACTCCCATTGATTATAATCAGCCTGTACTTGTGTCCCCTAACATGATATATCACATCACTCTGGTGTTGCAAATCATACTGAAAATCCCAAAGGCCTTGCACCTTAACCCTCACAGGAAATGCCCTCCAAGGAAATTCTCAGGTGACTGTAGTTACAGATGGATTTGGGGTGTAAAAGAAAAAAGGGGAGACATTGTTAATATTTGTAGTCTCCATCACTGTAGCGCCCTTTATATGAATCCCAAGTTAGAAATTTCAAAATCTAAAGGAAGAACATGTTGGGTCCGTGTATCCTTCTAGATACCATAGAATATCTCATGTACAACCTAAGAAAAAAGCAAGCATGAGAAACAGATGCCATGAACTCCAGAATCCTTAGAAGTCTCAGTCTGAAGTATGAGACTGATTTGAGAAGCACATGAAGGTTTCCAGACAAACTCAACCATCCTGAAATGGTCAAGGAGGATTTCTGAATGTTTATCTTCAATCTCAGATTGGTCAGAGTTGAAACCCATATTAAGGTCCAGACATCTGGGAGAAAACTCTGCAAAGACAAGTCCTTTCCTCTGCAAAGGAAGAACAAATTCTGATTGGTTCAAGGGAGGGGAGAAAGAACCCTCCCCCAAAAGAGGCTTTTTTGTATCCCTCCAGAACGACTGTTACCACCCAACAGTCTGTCAATCCGTTACAAAAAAGGAAATGAACAGAGCCAGTTGAGACAGGTTTTGGGAGATTAAGGCAGGAATTTAGGGGTATATATGCAGTCCTTTTATTGGAAAGGTTCACTTGCTGCTGTCTCCAATGAATCTTAGGCATGAAAAGATTAGAGAGATTTGAAGGGGGGGCTGAAAAATCTTAGCAACTCTCTAAACTGGTTTCCCTTTTTCATGAAAATGTTGGTGACCAGAGTAGTAGATGGGATCAATAAAGTCTTTTCCTCTAAAACAAAGTTATTTACGTACTATAACAATACAGCCGTGCTGTCCTATTTTCATCTGGTTCAACGTTTGGGACTCTAAGCAGACTCAAATCTGGCCTAAGCAACTTCGAACCCTGGGATCCAGGGCTTTGACTGCTCCTCTACCCTAAATTCCCTCTCAACTGTCACAAAACCGCAGACTGAGTTTGCCCTGTTTAACAAAAATATACACAACAGGAAATATGGCAGGAATCCAGAGCTTTTTTATTAGATAAAAAGGGCAAGCCATGTCTGATAGTACATGACTAACTTGCTGAAGTTAGGGATAAGCAGACATGTAGATTCTCCAAGGAGCTGACGTTGGTAATTTGGAAGGGGGATGGAGGAAGGGATGTTGAACCAGACAAAAATGGACCTACAGGTATGGTAAGTACATCAGTTTTGTATCAGACATTGTTCATTATTGTCTGATTCAGACTCTGGGACAATCCGTAGCTACAATATTTCCTGCATGGACTTGTGGAAGAATGTTCCTGAGAATATCAGAGCCAAAGGAGGAACAAGCTCTAAACTGTACATCCAGTTTATCGCGAGACAGCAAATTACACACTGTAGACCAAGTTGCAGCTGCACAAATGTCAATCGGAAACTGATGTTGAAAGCTGCAGAAGTTGACACTGCCTTTTTTTTTTTTTTTTTTTTTTTTTTTTTTTGAGAGGTTTAGATCCCACTTTTTGATAAAGGATATACAGCTTGACAGCCATCTTGAAAGACTGATATTTGAAATTCCTTGTCCCTTGAGTTACAGAATGCAATGCATAATTAGTCTGACTTCCTAAAGCTCTTAGTTCTTCTATGCAAACAGAATTCACATTGTCTAAGAAAGTCAAGTAGATGTAATGCATATTCTCTACCATTACAGTATTTTGAAAAGAATACAGGCAAACTGATTGTCTATATGTAGACCTGAATGCCACCTTGGGAATGAAACAGATCTGGTTTGAGGAAAGCCCTATTATGAAATACTAAATAGGTCTACATGAGAAATTCTGAACTTGGAATTAAGCATGCTATAAGGGATGTGTTGTCTAGAAAGTACAATTGTGTGAAATCTTACCATAAAAGTAGACATCCTTTCCTTCACTGTTGCAGCATACAAAAGCCTACTGTTGCTTTAAGGAATTCTGTACATCACACTTATGCTCCTCGCATAGCGTAGGGGGCATAAAGGTGACGTCCAGATGTACCATCCTCAGAAATGACAGCCCTATTAGGAACACCAGTCCAAGAAAGCCAATAGGTAACCAAGTACATCCATGAGGGAAATGGACTGGGGGAGGATGGAGGGAGTGAATACTGCAGAGAAGGAAAGGACATCTGTTATGGTAAGATTTTGCACAACTGTACTATGTCCTTCCATTCATGTGTTGCAGTACTCAACCTCTGGCGAGGGCCAAAGATCAAGAAGAAACGATCCCAGTTTAAAAAAAAAAAAAAAAACAGCAGAACTCTCTAGGAACCCATAAAGGAAGACACTAACAATACCACCTCTAGCTCTGGAGATTCCATCCAACTTGTCCTGCTTGGTAAAAGTATGCACTGAAGTCCAGGCAGTGAACTTCAAGAATAAAGTTAGTATTCAACCCCTAGAAAAAAAGCACCAGAAGAATGGGCCTTTACAGAAGGAAGGCTGTTACCATGAAAAGTATAACCAAAAAAAATGGCATGTGAAATACAATAGTTTGCTTGGATACAACCAAACAAATCTATGGATCTAGGATTACAGGAAACTGATAAGATTTTCTAATAGTCTTATTCAAATAAAATCTGAGTTTTCTGTGCACATCTAAAGTACACAAAACTCTCACTGACAGATTGCAGTGAGAGGAACAAAGTAGGTAAATGAATGGACTGATTAAGTGACAAATCATTAACCATCTTAGTTCACAAAAAGAGGATTAGTATGCAAGGACACCCCGTTCTTATGGAACAGCAAAGAAGGACAAGGCATAAATAAGGGCTTGAAGTTCAGACACCTATCTGGCAAAAGTAAAGTCCAACAAAAGAACAGTCTTCCAAGAGTAATGTTGCAAGGAAGCTGAAGCAGCAGGCTCAAAAAGAATCAGAGTCAAATTCTCCAAAACAAAATTAACACCCCAAGGAGGAGGGAACAGGCTTCCTGGGAAGCCTAATATGAAGGACACCTATAAGAAATTGTTTATCTTCAAATCTAGAAGCTAGAGGAGGAGATAAAGGCAGACAAGAAGAGAGAGCTGATAAGTGGGTCTTGCCAGAAGAGCGGCCATACCAACATTGGACAAATCACACAAAGAATCAAAGGAACATCCACAGTCAGTGGATCGAGGTTATGAGAGAGATCAAAAAAGAAAACCTCTACCATTTGGAAAAGTGGGATTTTCTAGTATTAAGTTTCCTGATCACCTGCAGGACCCAAAGCACGTCCTCAGAAAAAAGGTGTTTATGTGGAATCAAAATCCCCAGGAGGGTAGTGAGAGTGAGCCGAAGGGATGGGGGGTTGTCTGGGCTTAGCAGTTGAGAGTCACAGTGGAAGTGTTCTGGTTTGGTTAGACAGGCTCCGAAAGATGGTGGTCGAAGGGGTGGAAGGAAACCTGGGAGTTGAGCTTTTCTTAGGTTGCCTACATCGTTTTGGCTGAGATGGGCAGGAGGACTGCCTCCTGACAAAAGCTCTATGTGGTTAGTTTCTGTGATATCTGGGGATAGGAGACACCGGCAATTGCTTTAGGTTCTGAAGTTCTTTTCTCACTTCTTGAAGGAATTTAAGAAGTTCTGCTGAAGCCTGTCCAAATAGGGCTTTATTGTCCAGTGGGGCATCAAGCAGTTTAGTTTACACATCCATAAGAAGTGGCTGAGGTCTCACCCAGGAATATCGCCTCAGCACTGAACCTGATGCAGCAGATTTTGAAGAGGCTTCCACAGCATCATAACTGTATTTGGAGTGCCTAGTCACTTGAGATGCTGTGGAAAGGTAAGGTTGTTAAGTTGGGTTTTTATAGATAAATCAGGAACCTCAGAGGAGGGTAGAAGCCTTGGAAATAGTGTCCAGGACATACCTAGCCATGTGTGTATGGTAGTTGAGAGCTCTTCTAGCCAGAGTAGAGGAGGTCTACTCTTTCTTCCCTAGTCTGTCCATAAACATGCTGCTTTTATCAGTAGAGTAGAGAGCAGCAGAAAGTAACTGGCTGGATGTTTTATCAGACACCAATAACTGCTGGGTCTGATGGTGGGTTTTTAAATAGGAATTGGGTGCCCAGAGGGACCTTGTAAAAATGGTCAGGACGTTTAGGGGCTGGGGATTGTGAATCTAGGGCCTGTGAAGCAGCCAAGAAGGTATCTTGGAACGCAGGTAGCAAAGGGGGCACAGCAGAGGGAGATGGTTGCTCCATTTGCAGCAGGTAGGTCAAATTACCTTTTCTTAGTGTCAGAGACCTCTGAGGCCTGCCACTTAAAATGTTCCTTCATGAGGGAAATGGTATCTTCAAAGGTGAATTCTTCACCAGGAGACTCGGTCGTGATGGGATCCTCTTCCTCTGGGGTACTAAAATTCTTGGGAGAGTCTATTTGTGATCCATAGGTTAGTGATTCCTCAGAAGAGTAGTCTTCCTCTGACACCTCTTAAAGGAGGTCCTGAAGTGGTAGCAGCTGGTGGTTGTTGTCTGTAAGGCCTGGAATGCCTTAAAAAGACTGAGAAAACCTCCCATCCAGGAACAGGTTGAGGCTCAGGATGTTTTAGTTTTTGTTTTCTCTTCATAGGGCAGACGGCTGAGAATAAGTAGAAGCAGACGTGTGGATGGTAGTATAAGAGTAGGGCATTCCGACTGTATGAGCCATGGTTCCCCTCTGCCATCAGGATCTGATGGCTGATTAACCTCAGCGGACGTACCGAAAGTTTCTGCCATCCCAGGAGGTACCCGGGGTCTGGTTGGGAAACTGAGGTCTGAAAAGATAACGAGCTTTCACCAGCTTCAAAAATCTCTCTGGACGTCTGAGGTGCAGCATGGGAATCCGGCCTGATTTTCTTGGTCTTCTTTCCACCCACCATACTGACTTGTGAGATGTTGGAGCCTTTGATTTTCCAAGTATAGCTTTAATGCGGCCAGACTGCTGCGAAGAGTTTCAGGTATAAAGGATTTGCAAATGGGGCAGGACATATGGTAGTGGGCCTCGCCTAAACAGAATATGTACGTTTTGTGCGTGTCCTTGTGAGGAAATGGTCTCCCACAAGCACACTTCCCTTTTCTAGTGGACATGTACGTCTTAGCAATTAACAAGACAAAGAAAACCCAACAGGGTACTTATCTGTAGTGGTTGACTGTAGCGGTCTGAGAACTAGCAATCTGCTTCCCAAACTGGCGAACTGGAGTCAGATGTTCACGGTGGCAAAAAAAGTCTGAAGAGGGTATGTGCAGATGTCACTTATACCCTACGTCAGTTTATGGCTTTGACAGAGGACATCACACGGACCCTCCTGAACCAAAGACTTTGGTATACTGGCTGAATGTTGGCACTGCAGGCAGCAATCTCCCCACTGTAATGAATACTGCAACGTGGAAGAAGAGGACATGTAAGGTTATAGTAAGTTCTTACACAACTACTCTTTACTACAGAAACAGGAATTCTCAATACTGGCTGCATGTGATGTCTAATTTTTAAGATGTTCTTTGCATGGATCAAAAAAAAGTGTCGAACGGATAGCAAAGCCTTTGAATACAGCTCTTCTCTCATCTAAAAATTCAATGTCTTTTGTTAAAAAAACTGAGACAACCACAAATAGTAAAAATGGAAGGTATTCCCCCAATTGTGTACTTACCTGTCCAACTCTGTTGAACTAGGTGACAAGTTGATCCCTCAAAGCAACAGCAAAAGCAACAAGTTTCAAAAGTTTGGCACCCTAACCATTGGCTTTATGCCACTCACCTTGAGCTGTACAGGGATTAAGGAGTGTAGAAAGTGCTCTAAGACATTGGAAGCTGGACAGTCCAACCCTTGTCATGATATAGCCACTGAAGCAGTGATCTAATGATTATCAGCATCCTGAGGTCCCTAATGGGCAGACAGCTTCCTGGCTTAGAGGGGGAAGGGTACTATGGTCTGAAAGTTGGACTGTGTTAGATACTGGGGTCTTTTGTGGCTAAAGTTCCAGTAGTACAGACATTATCAATGGTTCATGCAAACAACATCTAAAAAATTAGACATCACATGCACCCAGTAATGAGACTTCCTGTTTCTATAGTAACTAAAACAAACACCTGCTCCTGAGATAGAAGCGGCATGTAAAATATTTCAAGAAAACAAACAGCACAAAAGAAAAGGGCAAGCAGTACCCAGCAGTCAAATTGGCAAACTCCCTTTCAGAATGATGCAATTTTTAAAGGAAGACAAAGGAGAACCAATGAATTAGATTAACTTGCATGCATAAAATGTGCATGATGTCCAAAGTTAGTACACATGTGTGGTTGGAGCCTAAAAGACTACAAGTTCCCCAATCCCAACGCATGACTGCTGCAAAATTATGGGTAAATAAGGCTACAGCAGAAATCCAAAATCTGAGTCATTTCACTCAGAGTAAGTTGCTTTATGAGCAATGGTTGATTCAATGCAATAAGTGACAGTCTTCCACTTACAGTAGCGTGAAGATTTATTAAGATTAACACTCCCATTGCAGAATCCCAAGTACTAACACGTGTCAAAGAATAAGTTATACCTGGTGAAATGTGTACTTAAACAGCAGCCCCAGAAGTTCAACCACAGGAAACTGAGAGTTAGACTCAATCCTTCGAAGATGGATGCTCACAAAGAGACGCAGGAAGTCTGTAAATTTCTCTATGTAGCTATGAGGAGAGACATCAAAAAGGGTAGTAAGTTATGAAAACATGAAAATAAACAATTATACACTAAATAGTATTCTAAAATATGAATTTACTGTGGGCCCTCATCAGAAGGGTCTTAGGGCATCAGCCATGATAATTATAATATAAAAGCCCTGCAACAATTACCTACAGCTTGGGCAAACCTTCAACTCCATTAATACCTGAAACATAGCAGAAAAAACAATCTAGTAATAAGTAGCATAGAATTTTGCAATACAAAATATGATTTATACCAGGGCAATAGGTAAGCAGAATTCTGAGCACCACTTATTATGGAGAACAAGTGGACCACTCTCTCCAAAGTGCACCGTGAAATCACCTGTCGATAGACTGTGCTTGATTCCTCACGCTGGGCTTCAACAAAACACACTCCTCCTGCACAGCTAGTCAGAACTGTTAGCAGCAAAGGTTCACCAATCCAAAGCACCTACAGTTCCAAGCTAACAGAATACTATACATTTCAATGATCACACTTGCAATGAATCAAACAACTGCCAACAAATGAATAACTAACATGGAAGTGGCTTCCTATTCTGTACAAAGAATCAAGACTCTAAAAAAGCAAGCTATTTAACAAAGAAAAAGTGAAGTTCTTGCGATATTTGGAAAATCTGTGCTGGAAAAAAAATTTATGATGGCACCTGAGATACTGTTATCACCTTACCTGGATGTATATATTGGGGGAATGTCAAGAACATACCTGAACCTGACCAAGTCATGTACATATCACAGAAAAACTTCAGTGGTACAGTGACATAAGCCTGTCAAAATCATTCTGATATGGGTTACCAAGCCTTCCTAAATTTCTTACCAGGAATGAATGTCTTGCAGTGCAAATGATTTAAAACAATGTATACAAAACCTAAACAGAACACATTTGGGTTGTTTCTGTAGTTTTCCTACTTACCTGGCGCACCATTTTTTGGCACACATGTCCATAAAACAGACCACTAATTCTGGATACTACAAGGGTCAATTTAGAACCAAGTGCTGCTTACTTTGAGCAGTATGTGATGGGAAGGAGTTGTTCCCTGATCATTCACATGCCTTAGAAAACCCAGTGGTGTACTGTGCCAGCAAAAAATGAGGCTTCTTTTATCTTCAAACAATTCCTAAATCAGAAATCAATGGAACAGACATGACAGGTTCACTATGGGCATAAAAAGAAGCTATTAATGTTGTCAGCATCTGTAAGACTCATGCAGACATTTAGTTATTCCCCTTAACCAATAATACACTTATTTTCAACATATTACTTTGAAACATTTCACTTCTGAACCAATAATCTAAATAACATAACATACCAATTGGAGCAAAGGCTGGACTTCAGTCAGCAACAAGGTGAAAACAGAATTTAGGCCATTAGAGGTACGGACAAAAGCACAACAGGGTGTGCAAAGAGTTCAAACACTTTCTCACTCATGTGTCCTGGGAAGGTGGTGGGGTATACTATAAATGTCACACATTGACCCTTGCAGAAGTCAGAGAACCATTCCGTATATCACTCCTAAAGTTTACATTAACCCCCCCTCCCCCCAACACATACACACAAATATGCAGACAATGACCACTGATGTTCTGCCAGCAGCATGGATTCAATGCAGGTTGTGGTGAGCCAATGCCACTCTTTGGCTAACATAATATAACAATACAGACCATTCCTCTAAAAAGGTATTAACCAAGCAAAGAGATGCTACTTACCAGGCTGCAGCCAAAAAGGAAGGGTAATATGGGAAACGGAGGTATGAAAAGCTTGCCTACACTTCCAGAAGAATGGTTAGTGTGCTGGGAATGCTTAAAGCCAAATCCACATCATAGTTAAAGTAGCTAAAACAAGTAGTTAATACACTTACCCTTTATGTTATTTGAAATTTCAGAAATTCAGAACAATGCAGTGAGTATTTTTTTTTGTGTTGAACTTTACTATGCCTAGACAAAGTGCAGAACTCCAACGGCATGTCTCAGGTTTACTAGACAGAAAAATGCAGTCACTGCATATACAGAGCTAGAAGAAAATCCACCGCATGCTCACCATTATAATTTGCAGGATAACTGTTCTACTGAAGAGAATCATCTGCAGATGTCAAAATAATCATAAGCACTCTGTAAAAACAGTACGTACATGGAAATTAAAAAGTTGCAGCTATCCTCATGTACTGCCTGCTACTTTGCTCATCCTCATTCAGGCTGCTGCTTCAATTCTTGTACGAGAAATAAGAGCCCCAACCAGCACAGTGATCTGCTATAGCTTTGCCCAGACACTGTGAAACCCTATCAATACAAGCATATCTCACCAGTTTTAGCATAGCAAAGTTTTTAAGGCCTGGTTATGAAGGTTTAGAGAGAAGACAGAAAGGTTGAAGTTTATGCCTTCATCTCTGCCCATACAGTTACTATGCTTACCGCAGTTGTCAACAGCACTGTTTTGGGAAATAAAATGTAAAGCAAAACAAACACATGCATAAAATAAATAAATAAATAAATAAAAAAAATACTGAAATTTGACCCTTTGAGACAGAAGACATACATACTAACATTTAAAATGTTTATATATTACATTGTAAGATAAAACAAATTTAGGAGCATAGTACACAAATGAAACTGAATGGATGTGATCTTCTTTGATAACAGACTCATACTTTACAAAAAATATATAGCAGCACACATCAGCTGTACTACAATCAGACAATTCCCTCAACAGTGCCATATTCATGAGCAGCCAGCTGATGTTTGATTACCCACCAAATATGCTGCCATCTTTGGGACACAACAGCTGTAAACAAAGGACATTGTTTCTAAAATTTGCTGTTAACCTGCTTAGACTGACAGAACAATATCGCCAGCAGTCATTTAATCCCTGGCCAGCTGCTTAATCAACAAAGGTTAAGGTCAGTTGTCATCTACACACTGTGCGCATCAGACACTCAAGTTTTTGTCAGCAAATTAAACAGGACCAAATGTGGAATATGAATAGCAAAAAGGCAAGAACAAGCAGTATTCAAATTTCACCAGTTTCAGTAGAGTTCTAACTCAGTTAGTTGTCGCACTTAAAATATAAAAACACAGACCTTGTTAATTTTTGTGAGTACTGCAGTGGAGGAAAAGGTTAATGGGACAAAGACAGACTGGAAAATTAAACACTACAACTTCTTTACCTTGACCTGTTCTTTTGCTGCTCTGTTACAACTGAATGAGGTACTGGCTTCTGCTTCAGTCAAGATCACCTCACACCTGCAGTCAAACAGCAAGGAATGGGGAAGAGACAGACACTACACACAACACAGATAGCAGCTGTAAGGATTAAACTTACCAAAACATACCTAACCTACCTTTAAAGCCCTGGCCTGCATTTCGCTGCCCTAAAACTTGACGATTAATACAGGTACACCACACAAGTAGCAGCAGTCAGGTAACCGTATTAACCATCAAAACCAGCAGGCACATTGTACCCTTCTCCCTACCTTTCATCAAGCTCTTCCAATCGGCTCTTCACTGTGTGTGTTTTGTTCTCTCTGGTGATTTTCTGCAGGAGATAGAAAGTTTGTTGGAACAGCTGTAGGAGATAATCCTCAAACTCAATAGGGACACAATTCTTGGACATAAGCTCATTAATACAGGACATAGCAAGAATTCCAAGATGGCCCCGCTCTTGTGTCCAAGCAACATTCTGACTGTTACCATTAACAGATGCCATCTTTTTGGCACGTGTGTCACAGCCAAACCGGGCAAAATGGAAAATTGTTGTGAGGAGTGATGGGGTGATACTACTTGAAAGTGGAATCCAGCTGAAAAGGTGAGTCAGGCACTCAAGTGCCAGAGAACAGATGTACTCACTTTCCAAGTCCAAGACTGGCACGGGTTGATTTAAAGGTTTGGCACTAGGTGGTGTCTGTAGCAAGTTGCTTACCAAGTCACCTAAGATGGAAAAATAAAAATGTCAGAATAAAAACAGGTCACAAAACACACACCCTACAGAAGTGCATCAAGACAAGCAAACCAATGATGCAATCTTATACAGAGACATTTAACCTAATTGCTCCAGCAGCAAACACTTGTTATTTAGGTATGAAATCCATAATTAATTCTGTAGCACTACCAATACAGATGACAATGAAAAGCTAAATTTTTCCACTATTATGGAGACATTACAGCAGTCAAGTACAAATTTGTAAAGTTTCAAGCATCATTACAAAGGATCATGCTTAATGAAGAAATGTTCTTAACTGAACCTAGAGAAACGAGTTATAAAAGTAAACAGTCTCAAGCAGTACTGGTTAATAACCTCAATCCTCAGTGCAAGCTCAAAACAGATCTTCAGCTGTGCTGAAATATTTACTTCACTGCAGCAGGACTTGCAGTAAAAATGTCTGCCCTAGAATACAGTCTTTCTGTCCTAGATGTGCATCCATTACAGTCCTCTCAAGTGAACTGCATTCTCACATCACAGCTTTCAAAGCAATCCAGCTTACCAGCATCATGTCAGAACATTTGATAGATAGCTAGATAATGCGCATATATCTATATATATATATATATATATATATATATATATATATATATATATATATATATATATATATATATATATATATATATATATATATATATATATATCTATCTCTCTATCTATATCTCTATATCTATATATCTATATATATATAGATCTATCTATCTCTATTTATCTCTCTATCTATATCTCTATTTATCTCTCTATCTATATCTCTATATCTATCTCTCTCTATCTCTATAGCTATCTCTCTCTATCTCTATAGCTATCTCTCTCTATCTCTATAGCTATCTCTC